>NC_066342.1:12583503-12610979 GCF_022539315.1 Serinus canaria
CTTCCAAACTAGTATGCTTCCTGAACGAAAGTCATGCAGAGATATCAACAGGTGTCCGCGGAGATTCATACAAGATGCAAGACTTCTTGATCGTGGGACAAGATAAGAGCAGCATTCTCGGACTTGTTGTTTATCCAACAGTTATTTCAGCAGATAAAAACACAGAACTAACAGTTCTGGCAAAAGCGCTTCGTCCACCACTGGTTGTGGCAAAGAACACCCAAATTGCACGAGCTTTCGCCTTGCCACCACATGCCATGGGGCAGGTCATGCCAATCTTTGATGAAGAAGGACTTCCTTTGAAGGAGCATGTCGAGGTACATACGACATGGATCAAGCACATAGGTCGGGACCGACCCATACTTACTTGTCAGTTAACCTGCAAAGACAAAACAATAGAGGTCAGGGGAATGCTTGACACGGGAGCAGATGTCACGGTAATATCTTACATCTTTTGGCCTCGTGAATGGGGTTTGGTTGTACCCCTGGGAACTCTCTCAGGCATAGGGGGAGCTTCTCTGTGTCTGCAGAGCGAAAATTCCATTGTTGTCACAGGACCGGGAAACAAAATGGCGGTCATTCGTCCTTTTGTAGTGCAAAGGCCAGTCACGGTTTGGGGAAGAGATCTTTTGGCTCAATGGGGCACAAAGATCGAACTGGATTTTTAATCGGGGTCACTGCGGCACTCGCCACACTAAAACTGACTTGGAGGACGGATAACCCGGTTTGGGTGGATCAGTGGCCCTTGGAGAGAAAGAAATTGAGTGCCCTGAGGAGCCTGGTCCAAGAGCAACTGCAGAAAGGACACATCAAACCGACAAACAGCCCTTGGAATTCTCCAGTGTTCGTCATCAAAAAGAAGCTATCAGGCAAATGGAGGTTGTTACATGATCTCAGAAAGATCAATGAAGGTATTGAAGACATGGGACCTCTTCAACTGGGTCTGCCATCAATCTCGATGATTCCCAGAGATTGGCCGCTTGTGGTGATTGACCTCAAGGACTGCTTTTTTAGTATACCTCTCCATCAAGACGACGCGCCCAGATTTGCTTTTTCTGTTCCAAGTATCAACAGGGAAACACCTCTGCAGCGATACCATTGGGTTGTACTCCCTCAGGGATTGAAGAACTCGCCCACAATCTGCCAATGGTACGTGGCACGAGCTTTGTTACCGGCGCGGAAGAAATTCCCGAAGGTAAAGATCATTCACTATATGGATGATCTGCTCATTGCGGCGTCAACACAGCAAGAGCTGCAAAAGGCTCGCGATTGTGTGATTGCAGAAGTGCAGAAGGCAGGTTTGGAGATCAGCACATCAAAGATCCAGGAGGTCGCGCCTTGGAGATATCTAGGGTGGAAAGTCTCAGAAAAAACAATAAGACCTCAGAAGATGGAAGTCAGCTCCAGAGTTCGTAATCTACATGATTTACAACAGCTGATAGGAGAAATTAACTGGATGAGACCAATTTTGGGAATCACGAATGATGACATTTCAGCACTGCTCGATCTTTTGAGAGGGGACACAGACATTCGATCTCCCAGAACACTTACACCAGAAGCAAAGAAGGAATTAGAAAAGGTGACAGATATCATCCAGAAGAGACAAGCACATCGAATTGTCCAATCATTGCCTTTTGAGTTGGCAGTGCTGGGAAAGAAAGCACAGTTCCATGGTCCGATCTTTCAGTGGGACTCATCTCAAAAAGATCCTTTGATAATCATAGAGTGGATTTTTCTACCGTACAGACCTCCGAAAACAATTCTTACAGATTTGGAGATGGCAGCACAGATCATAATAAAGGGAAGAACAAGGCTGTTGACAATAGCGGGACGAGAATTTTCAATCATTCATTTACCGTTGAAAAGAGATTATTTTGACTGGGCAATGCAAAAGTCAAAGGACTTGTTGATTGCACTGTTGGCTTTTCCCGGAACTTGCACAATCAATTTTCCCCAACACAGACTGTTGAAATCACAAATATGCTATAAAGCTAAGCCAAGGATAAGTGACGAGCCTCTGGAGGGGATCACAGTGTTCACGGATGGTTCAGGGAAGACACACAAGTCAGTGATCACGTGGTGGGATTCAATGACTGAGAAATGGGACTCAGATGTGAAGACGGTTCAAGGCTCTCCACAAGTTGTGGAATTGGCGGCTGTCGTTCGAGCATTTCAGTTGTTTAAGCAACCCCTCAATCTGATTACAGATTCTGCATATGTCGCAGGTGTAGTCAGGCGGTTGGAGGGTTCGCTTTTGAGAGAGGTCAACAATGAGGTTTTGTTCTCGTATCTAGTGAGCATGAAAACACTGTTAGAAGACAGGGAACATGAATATTTTATCACTCACATTAGAGCTCACACCACACTTCCGGGATTTCTAGCGGAGGGGAATGCTCGAGCAGACAGGTTGGCAATGCCAATCTCACAAACACTTCCGGACATTTTTGAGCAGGCGAGGCTGAGTCATGCATTTTTCCACCAAAATGCACAAGCGCTGATGGAATCCTTTCGCCTCACAAAAACTCAGGCGAGAGAAATCATTAGTGCTTGCCCTGATTGTCAACTAGTGCAGCCACCGGCTTCCACAGGAGCAGTCAATCCACGAGGACTGCAAAGCCTTCAGTTGTGGCAGGCTGACGTGACAAAGTATCCCTCATTTGGGAAACTCAAAAATGTCCATGTTTCAGTTGATACATTCTCGGGAGCAGTCTTTGCTTCAGCACATACAGGGGAAACAGCGGAACACGCTTGTCGGCATTTTTTGCAGGCATTTGCGTCATTAGGCGTGCCTCAAGAGATAAAAACAGACAATGGCCCAACATATACAGGCAGGGTGCTTGACAGATTTCTTAAAAAATGGGGTGTCAGACATACCTTTGGTATCCCACATTCACCTACAGGTCAAGCAATCATTGAGAGAACACACCATACCCTGAAATCTCTTTTGGACAGGCAAAAGAGGGGAGAGCCAGAGGCGACGCCTCACATGAAATTAAACAAAGCATTGTATGTGTTGAATTTTCTTAACAGTTCGTCTTCAGAGCCAAATCCACCAATCCTGAGACATTTCTCAAACAGCTCGCAGGCAAGGCTAAAGGAAAATCCTTTAGTTTTGATCAGAAACCCTGAGTCGGGACAAATAGAGGGTCCTTTCAAATTAATCACTTGGGGCAAGGGTTTTGCTTGTATCTCCACAGAGCGTGGTCCGAAGTGGGTGTCGGCGCGGCACGTGAAACCATTCCGAACGCGAGAACCGGAGGGCACTGATCCCAGAGACAGAGAGACGGGTGATCAGACGAGGGAAGAGGAGGCTCGGGCTGCAACCAACGATTCAGAAGCTGAGGCGACCGAATAAGAACTTTGGGAGAATTTCTTTTCTGTTAAAATTTTAAGTGGGAGGGACAATGTTCTTTCATAAGGGTAGAATCGTGAGCTTTGTGTTGCTCATGTGTCTCATTTCCCCATCAATAACCTTGCCTAAAGGCACAAACTTGCCGGTCAATCAACCGAAAACAAATGTTTGGGAAGCTTTAGCTCAGGCAGCAAATTTGGATAGTGTTTGCCTGACGCACTCGAGACCGGGAAGACCATTTACAGCATGCATGGTTGGATTGCCAGTGGATGAGTTGCTAATTCCAAGGCACACTCCAGTTAAAATCGCACAGATCGTTAAAGATCCTGTGAATGAGTGGTATGCTTGGATGCATCTCCTTCCTGTGGCCTCTACCGAGCCTCGGGAATTGGAAATTTTTGGGTCCATGACAATGGAGCTATGCATGCAATTCAAAATTTCAGACACAACAAAAGTAAACAAAACTATTGATGTTACCCCAAATCATGAGTTTTACAAAAACACATCAACCTGGTGCAAAAACACAGTAACAACAACCAGGGGGTCACTCCACGTTCCAGTGCAGTTGCCAAGAGGAGTCTTTCTAATTTGTGGAGACAGAATTTGGCACGGTATTCCTGCGAATGTCTGGGGAGGTCCATGCAGCATTGGAAAAATTTCAATATTGTCACCAGATTCAAAAATATTGAAAAAACAAAAGCGTAGGGACAAAAGATCTTTGCAACCTTACGCTGCAGATTGTGATGATAGCGTGTACACTTGGGACAAGGCAACGAGAATTGCTACAGCCATTTTTTCACCCCAAACAGCTTCGGGGGTGGCCTTGACCCAATTGGATCACATGGGATGCTGGTTGAGCAAACATGCTCATGCAGTCTCTCTTGCACTGAGTGACATGTTAAAAGACATAGACGGTGCAAGACAGGCGGCTCTCCAAAACAGAGCGGCAATTGATTATCTGTTGCTTGCTCACGGGCATGGGTGCGAAGAATTCGCTGGGATGTGCTGCATGAATCTGTCCGATCATTCGAGGTCAATTCATGAAAATATTCAACAAATAAAAGATAGCATAAAAAAGCTTGGCGAGATCACTGGATCTTGGATTGACGACGTGGTGAAGTTTTTTGACCTTTCTCCTTTATGGAGAGAGCTTTTAAGAGTAGGCTTTTACATTTTTATAGTTCTTGTAGTTCTCACACTTTTTGTGCCATGTGTTCTTCTGTGTGTACGACGTGCAATGAGTCAAGTTACCAGACAAGTGCTTTTTGTGCAAAGAGAGGGGGGAGATGTGGGAACTCAGCGCATCACCTCGGATGCTCTGAGTCCCAGGGAGACCCCTTGGGGGGCTCAGAAGTCCTGGAATGTAGCCAAGGGCACCTGGTGGCTTGATTTTGACCCTTCAAGGGTCGTGCTATCAAAGTATGAGGGTATGGAAGTTTCAGAGGTTTGAATGGTGTAGGGCAGGTGTTTTTATAGAATAGAATGTAGGTTTTAGGATTTTGGTACAGGGGGGTCTAATGGAGGCAAGATGGAGGATTCAGGCCCGACCTCGTGGCTTTTCTCCTTCTTCTTGTCATCCATCTTCTCTGTGATGTGTGCATTTTAGATTGGTTCATACTAAAGGTGCACTGTTTAATAAAGGTGATGGGTATTGGAGAAAAATTGTAAATATCACATACGCAATTATCAGTATAAGAATGTACGACCGCCCTAAAGGGGCAGAGAGTGCTTGTGGCTGCCTTGCTGGTCAGATCTCGGCTGGGCAGAACAAAAACCTTAGAGATAAGCTTTAATAAACAACCCGAAGACTGAACTATAGAGGAGTCCAGACTCGTCTTTTCATCGCGGGCTGCCTGCGAACCGTCCCACGCGAACCACCCCACGCATGTCCGACAGAGACACACAGCCGATCGGACATCTGGCGTCCCTGGGTGGGCTCAGGTGAGCTCAAGAAGGGCTCAGGTGGGCTCGAGACGGGCTCAGGAAGAGCACAGGAGGAACACAGCCTGAGCCAGGCGGGCAGCTCCCACAGCTGGACTCGTTCCCGGGAGTACGCTGATATCTCCCGGAGAAAGCAGCGTCTGCAGACGGAGAAAGCAGCAGCCACTGAACAGCAGCAGCCACTGAGACCATCAACAATCATCGCACTCCTCTTCCACCGAAGGAGACTCGTACCAGGACAGCCCGGACCGGAATCAGAAAGGCGCCTCTGATCCCATCTCCTGCGGACTGCTGGACAGGACCAGGAGCCTTCGGACTGCCCCGACGACACAAATTCGGTGAGAAGGTTCAGATTTAAAACATCAATCACTATGGGAGGCACATACACTAAGGAGCAATTAGAAATCTTAGCGGCCTTACAAGGCTTGGCACAGATGCACACAAAGGGAATTCCCAAGAAACATCTTAAAGATTTATTACTGTGGGTCAGACTTAATTACCCGCATTCAGAGACCCGGTTGTTATTTGAAGTGGGTTTCTGGCAGGAGGTCAACAGGCACATATATTTGCTAGCAACAGAAAAGGATGAGGCAGCCTTGAAGTTATTATCTCCAGCAAGGATTATGTTGGAGGCAATTTCGGCTGAAGCTAGAAGCGCAGCCGGGCAGTTAGGTGATAAAAACCCCGGAAAGAAAAGGGGGGGTCAGGGCACGGGACAGAGACTAACTCTGGTCTCAGATAGCCCGGGAAAAACTGTCCCCGAAGAAGAGGAGGGACAGGAAAAATTAGAACTGCCTTCACTTCCAATTCCCCGAAAACCCAAGAAAACCCCAAAGCGTCCTGAGACCCCAGAGAATTTAGGAGACTCAGACACCGAGTCAGACACGAGTCCTGTCCCAGAGCCAGGCGATCCTGTTGGGGGGGAAATTCCCGAGTTACAGGAGCCGAGGGCGGAAAAGACAGGAGGGGGTGTGAAGTCGCGAACGGGGGTGGAGGGGAGCGGGACCGGCACGGAGGCACCGAGCCGCGGCGACCGTGATTGCGCAATAGGGGCGGCGTCGGGGGCGGCGGCGGCGGCGGTTCCGGGCGGGGAAGGAGGATTTGTGAGGGCAGGGGGGCATAGCACGGGTGGTACGGGTGCCGTGCCGGAAGCGGCGGCTCAGATGATACGCGCGGGGCGGGAAGAGTGCGCGGGACCGGGGGCGCGCGGGATTTCCGGGAAGGGCGGAAGCTCCACTGCGTCCATCTCAGATACGGGCAGTGAGGCGAGCGGAGCCTCAGAGACCCAGGCGGGGCCCGGCGGGAGGCGCAAGAAACGCATGACAATGACATCACAACACCCGGAAACAGGGATGCGGCGTTCTACCCGGATCGCAGCGCGCACGCGGGCCAAAGCGCGGGGCGAGCTTGTCGCGAGGAGGCGGGGCGTGAATACGACGTCAGAGGGGGAGGGAGAGTCGGAGGCGGAGACCGAGGGGGAGGCATCGGAGACGGAGCGGGGCGGAGACAGTGACGTCAGCTCAGGGGAGACGGGGGGCGTTCCCGGGGCCGCGCGAGCACGGAGGGTGCGGGCGGAGCGCGGCAGGGGGAGGGTCCCGCCCCCGGTGGCATCTCGGACGAGGAGGGGGTGTGGCCACAGCTCCAGTTCCCGGGGCTCCACCCCTTCCCCGGTCCCGATCCCCATGGCTCCGATCCCTGAAAGGCAGGCTTCACCCCCCCCAGGGGGACGTGCAGGTATTCAGCCTACATTGGCAGCCCAAGAAAAAACCGTGCGAACCCAATCTCGTAGCAGGTCTGCAACAATGCAGCAATTCTTTCCTACAATATATAAAGGGAAAGGTGCAGAGAAAAAAGCAATGTTACCAGAGCAGATGGATTACCCATCGACCTCGGAGTTTCGAGGGTTTGAAAATACGCCATATGGAGCGGATCAACAGGGGGATGATGTGATACAAATCACAGCATCGCAAGGCATTCCTGCATGGATGTTTTCAGCAGCAGAGGCAGCGAAAAGCTTTGTGCATTCATTCAATACAGCAAAAAAACAATCACGAGGATCTCAAATTTCTCTTTTAGATATAGGGGCAAAGCCAAAACCCTCAAAGGAGAGGAGGTGGTTTGGGGAATTACCAATGACCTCCACGGTCCCATTGTGTATGCAATTACCAATGGAGTTTCCTACAGAGGAGCCACAGCTGCCAGTGAAAACAATGAATTGGAAGCGCATCCGAAAAATATTAGCAAAGGAAAAGGACTTATTACAAGGTTCAGGGGACTTGACAATGCCAGTGACTTATGATGCACAAGGTCAAAACCCTAGGTGGGAAAGGATGGGTCATGATGTGGTCAAAGATTTAGTGAAAGCGGTTCAAAATAATGGACTGTGTTCTCAATATTTTAAACAACTTTTAACAGGGACATTTAATATGTATGATCTCACGCCATTTGATATTCGAAATCTTGTGTCAATGATTCTCACAGACACGCAAAATCTCGTTTGGGACAGAAGGTGGAGAAATTATCTTACAGAGTTGCGAAACAGATATCGAGGCGGGCCCAACGCGAACCTCACCGTGGCACAGTTGGCAGGGGATCCTCCAGATGACAACGCCGCGGAGCAAGCAGTACGTCTTCCCAGGAATGTGCTGACGGACATCAAAGAAGCAGCTCGAAAAGCGATCCTGCAGATTGCACCAGCAGGGGTTCATGACACTCCATATTCCTCCATTCGACAAGGACCCACAGAACCCTTTTCATCGTTTGTGGATCGACTCATGCAAGCCATCGATCGGCAGGTAGTGGATCAGCAAGCAAAGCAGCCTCTCACAGAAAGCTTAGCTTTCGGCAACGCCAACCCGGATTGCCAACGGGTCATTTCTACAATGCAAGGTCGACCAACCTTGGCAGACATGTTGGAGGCATGCAGCAAAGTGGGAACACCGCAGCATGTTGCATCGATCGTGAGGGAAGAGTTGAAAGGAGAGTGGGAAAACCGAATGAGAGGATGTTCGGAACAAATGGAAGGGAAGGTACTGGAAAAGATGCTTCAGCAGCAGAACGAGCTGATCGATAAGGTTCTTGCAACCGTTCAGAAAAAGAACAACCCGTCAGGAGGACGATGCTACAAATGTGGAGCGTTAGGCCACATGAGGAGGGACTGTCCACAAACGCACGCGCAAGCTCACACATCAACATCGCAAAGGCCGCTCTGCGCACGATGCGGAAGGGGAAGACATTCTGTGAAGGAATGTTTCTCAAAGACGGACGTAGAAGGAAATCCCCTACCGCTTCCGGGAAACGGGAGGAAGAGCGCGCCCATCCATTGCCAGCGCGTGACGACACAAGTGATGGCAGTGAGACAGGAACAAGCAGCACAGTCATCGGGGAACGTCAAGCAGACGCCCTCAGCAAAACCCTCAGCCGATTCCATAGCGACCCAGACCTCCTCCCACCAGGAGCACAGTGTCCATTGGCAGCTTCCAAACTAGTATGCTTCCTGAACGAAAGTCATGCAGAGATATCAACAGGTGTCCGCGGAGATTCATACAAGATGCAAGACTTCTTGATCGTGGGACAAGATAAGAGCAGCATTCTCGGACTTGTTGTTTATCCAACAGTTATTTCAGCAGATAAAAACACAGAACTAACAGTTCTGGCAAAAGCGCTTCGTCCACCACTGGTTGTGGCAAAGAACACCCAAATTGCACGAGCTTTCGCCTTGCCACCACATGCCATGGGGCAGGTCATGCCAATCTTTGATGAAGAAGGACTTCCTTTGAAGGAGCATGTCGAGGTACATACGACATGGATCAAGCACATAGGTCGGGACCGACCCATACTTACTTGTCAGTTAACCTGCAAAGACAAAACAATAGAGGTCAGGGGAATGCTTGACACGGGAGCAGATGTCACGGTAATATCTTACATCTTTTGGCCTCGTGAATGGGGTTTGGTTGTACCCCTGGGAACTCTCTCAGGCATAGGGGGAGCTTCTCTGTGTCTGCAGAGCGAAAATTCCATTGTTGTCACAGGACCGGGAAACAAAATGGCGGTCATTCGTCCTTTTGTAGTGCAAAGGCCAGTCACGGTTTGGGGAAGAGATCTTTTGGCTCAATGGGGCACAAAGATCGAACTGGATTTTTAATCGGGGTCACTGCGGCACTCGCCACACTAAAACTGACTTGGAGGACGGATAACCCGGTTTGGGTGGATCAGTGGCCCTTGGAGAGAAAGAAATTGAGTGCCCTGAGGAGCCTGGTCCAAGAGCAACTGCAGAAAGGACACATCAAACCGACAAACAGCCCTTGGAATTCTCCAGTGTTCGTCATCAAAAAGAAGCTATCAGGCAAATGGAGGTTGTTACATGATCTCAGAAAGATCAATGAAGGTATTGAAGACATGGGACCTCTTCAACTGGGTCTGCCATCAATCTCGATGATTCCCAGAGATTGGCCGCTTGTGGTGATTGACCTCAAGGACTGCTTTTTTAGTATACCTCTCCATCAAGACGACGCGCCCAGATTTGCTTTTTCTGTTCCAAGTATCAACAGGGAAACACCTCTGCAGCGATACCATTGGGTTGTACTCCCTCAGGGATTGAAGAACTCGCCCACAATCTGCCAATGGTACGTGGCACGAGCTTTGTTACCGGCGCGGAAGAAATTCCCGAAGGTAAAGATCATTCACTATATGGATGATCTGCTCATTGCGGCGTCAACACAGCAAGAGCTGCAAAAGGCTCGCGATTGTGTGATTGCAGAAGTGCAGAAGGCAGGTTTGGAGATCAGCACATCAAAGATCCAGGAGGTCGCGCCTTGGAGATATCTAGGGTGGAAAGTCTCAGAAAAAACAATAAGACCTCAGAAGATGGAAGTCAGCTCCAGAGTTCGTAATCTACATGATTTACAACAGCTGATAGGAGAAATTAACTGGATGAGACCAATTTTGGGAATCACGAATGATGACATTTCAGCACTGCTCGATCTTTTGAGAGGGGACACAGACATTCGATCTCCCAGAACACTTACACCAGAAGCAAAGAAGGAATTAGAAAAGGTGACAGATATCATCCAGAAGAGACAAGCACATCGAATTGTCCAATCATTGCCTTTTGAGTTGGCAGTGCTGGGAAAGAAAGCACAGTTCCATGGTCCGATCTTTCAGTGGGACTCATCTCAAAAAGATCCTTTGATAATCATAGAGTGGATTTTTCTACCGTACAGACCTCCGAAAACAATTCTTACAGATTTGGAGATGGCAGCACAGATCATAATAAAGGGAAGAACAAGGCTGTTGACAATAGCGGGACGAGAATTTTCAATCATTCATTTACCGTTGAAAAGAGATTATTTTGACTGGGCAATGCAAAAGTCAAAGGACTTGTTGATTGCACTGTTGGCTTTTCCCGGAACTTGCACAATCAATTTTCCCCAACACAGACTGTTGAAATCACAAATATGCTATAAAGCTAAGCCAAGGATAAGTGACGAGCCTCTGGAGGGGATCACAGTGTTCACGGATGGTTCAGGGAAGACACACAAGTCAGTGATCACGTGGTGGGATTCAATGACTGAGAAATGGGACTCAGATGTGAAGACGGTTCAAGGCTCTCCACAAGTTGTGGAATTGGCGGCTGTCGTTCGAGCATTTCAGTTGTTTAAGCAACCCCTCAATCTGATTACAGATTCTGCATATGTCGCAGGTGTAGTCAGGCGGTTGGAGGGTTCGCTTTTGAGAGAGGTCAACAATGAGGTTTTGTTCTCGTATCTAGTGAGCATGAAAACACTGTTAGAAGACAGGGAACATGAATATTTTATCACTCACATTAGAGCTCACACCACACTTCCGGGATTTCTAGCGGAGGGGAATGCTCGAGCAGACAGGTTGGCAATGCCAATCTCACAAACACTTCCGGACATTTTTGAGCAGGCGAGGCTGAGTCATGCATTTTTCCACCAAAATGCACAAGCGCTGATGGAATCCTTTCGCCTCACAAAAACTCAGGCGAGAGAAATCATTAGTGCTTGCCCTGATTGTCAACTAGTGCAGCCACCGGCTTCCACAGGAGCAGTCAATCCACGAGGACTGCAAAGCCTTCAGTTGTGGCAGGCTGACGTGACAAAGTATCCCTCATTTGGGAAACTCAAAAATGTCCATGTTTCAGTTGATACATTCTCGGGAGCAGTCTTTGCTTCAGCACATACAGGGGAAACAGCGGAACACGCTTGTCGGCATTTTTTGCAGGCATTTGCGTCATTAGGCGTGCCTCAAGAGATAAAAACAGACAATGGCCCAACATATACAGGCAGGGTGCTTGACAGATTTCTTAAAAAATGGGGTGTCAGACATACCTTTGGTATCCCACATTCACCTACAGGTCAAGCAATCATTGAGAGAACACACCATACCCTGAAATCTCTTTTGGACAGGCAAAAGAGGGGAGAGCCAGAGGCGACGCCTCACATGAAATTAAACAAAGCATTGTATGTGTTGAATTTTCTTAACAGTTCGTCTTCAGAGCCAAATCCACCAATCCTGAGACATTTCTCAAACAGCTCGCAGGCAAGGCTAAAGGAAAATCCTTTAGTTTTGATCAGAAACCCTGAGTCGGGACAAATAGAGGGTCCTTTCAAATTAATCACTTGGGGCAAGGGTTTTGCTTGTATCTCCACAGAGCGTGGTCCGAAGTGGGTGTCGGCGCGGCACGTGAAACCATTCCGAACGCGAGAACCGGAGGGCACTGATCCCAGAGACAGAGAGACGGGTGATCAGACGAGGGAAGAGGAGGCTCGGGCTGCAACCAACGATTCAGAAGCTGAGGCGACCGAATAAGAACTTTGGGAGAATTTCTTTTCTGTTAAAATTTTAAGTGGGAGGGACAATGTTCTTTCATAAGGGTAGAATCGTGAGCTTTGTGTTGCTCATGTGTCTCATTTCCCCATCAATAACCTTGCCTAAAGGCACAAACTTGCCGGTCAATCAACCGAAAACAAATGTTTGGGAAGCTTTAGCTCAGGCAGCAAATTTGGATAGTGTTTGCCTGACGCACTCGAGACCGGGAAGACCATTTACAGCATGCATGGTTGGATTGCCAGTGGATGAGTTGCCAATTCCAAGGCACACTCCAGTTAAAATCGCACAGATCGTTAAAGATCCTGTGAATGAGTGGTATGCTTGGATGCATCTCCTTCCTGTGGCCTCTACCGAGCCTCGGGAATTGGAAATTTTTGGGTCCATGACAATGGAGCTATGCATGCAATTCAAAATTTCAGACACAACAAAAGTAAACAAAACTATTGATGTTACCCCAAATCATGAGTTTTACAAAAACACATCAACCTGGTGCAAAAACACAGTAACAACAACCAGGGGGTCACTCCACGTTCCAGTGCAGTTGCCAAGAGGAGTCTTTCTAATTTGTGGAGACAGAATTTGGCACGGTATTCCTGCGAATGTCTGGGGAGGTCCATGCAGCATTGGAAAAATTTCAATATTGTCACCAGATTCAAAAATATTGAAAAAACAAAAGCGTAGGGACAAAAGATCTTTGCAACCTTACGCTGCAGATTGTGATGATAGCGTGTACACTTGGGACAAGGCAACGAGAATTGCTACAGCCATTTTTTCACCCCAAACAGCTTCGGGGGTGGCCTTGACCCAATTGGATCACATGGGATGCTGGTTGAGCAAACATGCTCATGCAGTCTCTCTTGCACTGAGTGACATGTTAAAAGACATAGACGGTGCAAGACAGGCGGCTCTCCAAAACAGAGCGGCAATTGATTATCTGTTGCTTGCTCACGGGCATGGGTGCGAAGAATTCGCTGGGATGTGCTGCATGAATCTGTCCGATCATTCGAGGTCAATTCATGAAAATATTCAACAAATAAAAGATAGCATAAAAAAGCTTGGCGAGATCACTGGATCTTGGATTGACGACGTGGTGAAGTTTTTTGACCTTTCTCCTTTATGGAGAGAGCTTTTAAGAGTAGGCTTTTACATTTTTATAGTTCTTGTAGTTCTCACACTTTTTGTGCCATGTGTTCTTCTGTGTGTACGACGTGCAATGAGTCAAGTTACCAGACAAGTGCTTTTTGTGCAAAGAGAGGGGGGAGATGTGGGAACTCAGCGCATCACCTCGGATGCTCTGAGTCCCAGGGAGACCCCTTGGGGGGCTCAGAAGTCCTGGAATGTAGCCAAGGGCACCTGGTGGCTTGATTTTGACCCTTCAAGGGTCGTGCTATCAAAGTATGAGGGTATGGAAGTTTCAGAGGTTTGAATGGTGTAGGGCAGGTGTTTTTATAGAATAGAATGTAGGTTTTAGGATTTTGGTACAGGGGGGTCTAATGGAGGCAAGATGGAGGATTCAGGCCCGACCTCGTGGCTTTTCTCCTTCTTCTTGTCATCCATCTTCTCTGTGATGTGTGCATTTTAGATTGGTTCATACTAAAGGTGCACTGTTTAATAAAGGTGATGGGTATTGGAGAAAAATTGTAAATATCACATACGCAATTATCAGTATAAGAATGTGCGACCGCCCTAAAGGGGCAGAGAGTGCTTGTGGCTGCCTTGCTGGTCAGATCTCGGCTGGGCAGAACAAAAACCTTAGAGATAAGCTTTAATAAACAACCTGAAGACTGAACTATAGAGGAGTCCAGCCTCGTCTGTTCATCACGGGCTGCCTGCGAACCGTCCCACGCGAACCACCCCACGCATGTCCGACAGAGACACACAGCCGATCGGACAGTAGCTTGTTTATTCAAGAGTATAAAAACAGTACCCTCTCACAGCAAAGTCAGAGAAGCCTCTTTGCCTGTAGGTGGATGCACCTGCTGGATTTCCCAGTTACTGGGAGTGGTTCTCCAGCCTTTTGCTGTGACAGCTTCCCCCAGTTGATGTGCAGCCCTGGATGATAGTTAAGTACTAGGGTAACTGGTGATGTATCTTTCTTAATCACTTTAAGCAATCATTTGTAGTAATAATTAGGTGCATTGCTTAGCTTATCCTTTTGTAATTCTTTGCAGTTTTACATTATAGTAAATTACACTTATTCCTTAAGTTGGTGTCTGTGTCTTTTGTGCTGACCCTGCCCACCGGCAAAACACTCTCTTCCCCCCAGCACAGAGGAAAACATCCTTTCCATCTTACCTTTGCCTCACTTGTAGCTTAGGAAGTTGCACGAAATTTCTACGAAAGGAGCAATTAGTGCCTTGTAGCCCCAATCCCTTGGGTTTTAGCTCATTCAACCTGATGTGGAATAGGAGTGGCAGATTGGCAGTAAAGGTCTAGTGTACCTGTCTTCATAAAACTAGCATGTGCACAGGAAAAGTCTAGTGAGTTTATGTGGACTTTTACTGAGTTATATATGAACAGAGCCCCAGATCTGTCTCAGCAGTAATAGATATGCCTTTCATGAGCTCCCAAATTTTGGCAGCAGCTCTCTGGCTACAGAGAGCAGACACAGGCCTTCCCAAGCATTTTTCCCTGGGGAAGGCTGTGAGAAGCTGTGAGAAAGCTCAGAGAAAGAATTAAAACAATTCTTATCTCCACTTGCTGCACCTGTTGCTAGGCAAATGTGGAATGCGTTATGGAGATTTGTTTACAAAAGGGTGGTGGTGTTTTGGTTGGTTGACCAATGAGGTAAAAGCTGTATGGGACAGGCTGGAAGGGGTTACGGGTTTCTGAAGAATATAGTATGAATATAGTATAGAAGAATAAAGCAATGGTTCAGCCTTCTGCATCACGGAGTCAGTGCTAATTACACCCGTGTCAGGGGGGACCCCTGCATTGACACCAAAGGTTTATGCATGGTGGGATGCTGAGCCTGCCTGCTTATGTTGGAAGTAACGGCTGGGTCATCTGCTGATTGTGAGAAATTTACTGTTAAAAAATTACATCTCCACAAAATATTTATATGCTGGGCACAGTCATATGGGTTATTATTGGAATATTTACCAATATAGCCGTACAGGACGTGCCTGAGCTTGTCTGGCCCTTGCTGCTGAACCAAATATCAGCAACTATGGTGTTTTACCCTAGAGAGACTTTTGGCTAGCTGGATGTTGCAGCTGGGTGCTTGGAGACAAGTCCAGGCTTGCAGGAGCTCTGGTGGTGCCAGGATGGAGCCTCCTCCCTTAAGAGGGTCCACTCCTCAGGTTTACCTCTGGCAGAGAAGCTTTAAGGCGATGGTGAAGTTCCTGATGGAGGGTTTCGATCCAGAGCTTTATTCTGGCCCACAGGCCTCTGAATCCAGCAACAGCTCCAACAGAACTCTCTGAACCGTGTGGTTGCTGGCTCTTTTAACCCCGGGGAGAGGGGGAAGGAAGGGGTAGGAAGCCCACCAACCAGGTACATGAGAGGAGGTCTTAAGGGACAAAGGACACCTGGATGGCCCAATGCTCCCCCAGGGGTAGAGGGCATCCTTTGAATCTGCCAGTCACTCGATGCCCTTCTGGAATGCCAGGATTGACAGACAGTGCTCGGCAGAGGTCGGGGAGGGGAAAGGAGAGGTGATTGACACACCTGGGAGGAAATCTTCAGGGAAGGGACCGGGTTTCAGAGGTAAACCCTGAAATCACAACACAACAGCTTATTTTAATGTGCATGCAAGGTCAAAACAGCTGCAAATCTTTCTCCTAGAAGCGCTGTACTTGAGTTACCCTGGTGTGCAGCATGCATCGCACACAGGGCACCTGAAGTTTTCCAGCTCCAGGATGATTTTGCTTACTGTGCCACAGATTCACAGGCTTTATTAAACCAGCCATTTCTATGAGACAGGGAGGAAACTAACACATATAAATTTCTTATCTTGTGTAGGCATTGCCTTGCCTTTCTGTTAAATGCATCCTTACCTGTTTAAGCTGCTGCTCTTCCACAGCAGATTTTGTCATCTCACTCCTTAAAGACCTTGTTTGAGCCCTTAGTGCATTGATGAGCAGCAATGTAGATCCCAGATGAGATTTGGGATGGCACCATGGGCTTGTTGATGCCCCGTCATGCCACAATTGCCACCTGTCTCTTTGTGCTGTCACATTGCATCACAGCTGGGCTAGACCTCAAAACTGTTTTTCACTGCTGGCTTGGAGGTTGGTTTAGGGTGCCAAAGAAATAAAGGTTATGTGGGTCTTCCATCTGGCTGTCCATCTGTCACCTCTCACCTTCCTTCATCTCCTTTTTAGTTATTTATCATCAAGTGAGCCATAAAATGCTTATATAAAGGGTAAAGAGCAAAGATTTTGAGTCCCTTTAAAACTGCCAGGTGGACAGAGAAGGGCCATCACTCAGTCCTGGAGGTGCAGGAGGGAAAGCTGAGCTGTTCTCATGTCTCAAACTTGTGGGCAGCTGCAGGAAAGGGAAGGGAGTCCCTCTAGGACCCACAATATAATTTTGCTATCAAGCACTGCAAACATCTGCGTAGCTTCTGGAGCTGCACATTGGTGAGTTGTTGGCCAATTTCACAGCTGACCTTTTTCCTCTGCTGTTCACTCCCTAAAGGTGGCACATGCCTTACAAAAAATGAAAGTGCTAGCTGTCCAGATTATTTAAAATCTCACTTTCCAGGAAATTTGGACTCAGATATCTCTTTTTATTTTCAAGCTGGATGGTAGCCCCTATTTCATGCAATTTTACACATTTTACAATAAAATAGTGGGCCGAATGGGAAATTCAAAGTGACTGAATTAATGGAATTCCTGTGTCAGGAAAATGGTAATGGAAAGAGCAAAGTAGCTGTGGCATCTAGGCAATTACAGATGGAAAAAACCTTCTTAGATCCTCATCAGTCTCTTGATATTTTTTATTTCTGTAAGATCTGAGCATTTCCTATTGCTGAATTTACTTTCACTCCTGTCTCAAGCTGATTTGAGAACATTTTTATTGCCTTCCTGAGGAACAATGTATTTTGTAGGTCATGCTATAAAAAGCAATTAAAAATAAGCATTATTATTTTATTACGTCGATGGGATGAGATAGGAGCAGCATAAAAGAGATGCTCAATGTTATGCTGGAAATCTTGCAGAGGTAGCAGTTGAATCCAGGACATCTACAATCCAGGCAAAATGCCTTTTATTGCACAACCATCTTTCTCTGTCTTCCATCTCTGGGCTAACTGGTCAAAATACAGATGGTTTTGCTGCAGGTCATAAGTAGTCCTTTACAGATAAATATTGTTTTCAACAAAGCA
Source organism: Serinus canaria (assembly GCF_022539315.1). Lineage (NCBI taxonomy): Eukaryota > Metazoa > Chordata > Aves > Passeriformes > Fringillidae > Serinus > Serinus canaria. The sequence goes on from NC_066342.1 coordinate 12,600,978, forward strand.
GCTCATACCTGAAAGGAGGTTGTAGCAAGGTGGGGGTTGGTCTCTTCTCCCAGGCAACAAGTGACAAGACAAAACGACCTCAAGTTGTGCCAGAGGAGGTTTAGATTAGATATTAGGAAAATTTTCTTCACTTGAAAGGGTGGTCATACATTGGAACAGGCTGCCCAAGAAAGTGGTGGAGACATCATCCCTGAAAGTGTTCAGGGGGTATGTAGATGTGGCACTTGGACATGGTTTAGTGGTGAACATGGCAGTGTGGGTTAACAGTTGGACTTGATGATCTTAGAAAACTGTGTCCTGGCCCCATCGGTCCAGGTTGTGGTTTGGAGCTGTCACTTCAGCACTGTGGCTCGGTGAAGCATTCACATTCTCTGAACAGAGAGAGACATGATTCTCTCTCTCATTTTTTTTCCTGGAGAAGCAGAGAAGGAAAACAATTTTTATCTCTGCTTGCTGCACCTGGTGTTTTGCACATGTGGAATGTGTTGGGAAGATTGTTTATCTGAAAGAATTTGGTAATTGGATTCTGGTGGAGATTGTTTATGTTAATTAGCCTATCAAGTCCAAGCTGTGTAGACTGTCGGTCTGCAGACAGTCACAAGTTTTTTCAGTTAGTAGTAAGTATGATTAGTATAGTATAGTACAGTATAGTATAGTATAGTATCTCTTTTTAATATAGTTGTAATGTAATATAGTATAGTTTTAATGAAGCGAGTGTTCCGCATTCCGAAGCCTTGGAGTCAGATGCAAATCATTCCCTGGTCAGGGGCACCCTGTTATACTATAGCTCGGGAGCAGCCCCGCTGCCTCTTCTCAACCCCCTTGCCCTGCAGAAGCATCCTAGAGGCATGGGAAATGGGAGGAGACCTGCCAGGCATGCAGTGCCAAGGTCTGCTGATATCTTCACTGGAGTGAGCCAGACAAAATGAACTCCCTTCTGGTTCCAGCCATGCAATCTCCCCTGCCAAAACCATGCCCATGACTATGACATAAATGATATTTGAATAAACAGCACTGAAAACTCTACTCCCTTGCCTCTGTACCCAAGACACTACCCCAGTCTTCAGGAAAAATAGAATTACTAGAACATTCAAAGAAAATGCTACCAGATTATCCTTATCACTACTTTGTAATGAAGGAATGGGACCATCGTTGGGCTAAGAATGATTTATTGCTCAGATAAACATCAGTCTCAGAGACCGTGAGATTTAAAGGAGCAAGCAGTCAGCCATAGCTCAAAGTAGTCACAAGTTCTTTGTTATAGGACAATATATAACTTTCTAATTCAATGGACAGTCGCCAAAAGATTTAATTTGCTTTTCTAACCTATCACCTTTACTCACTTCTACTGCACTGCAGATACTTTTACTCAATGGGCTATTATCACACATATACACATATGCTTCTATTATAACTCTTAAACTCTTAACTTACTCTATAACAATAAATTACTATACTACAGACCCTTCACCATCTTACATAATACAGTTTCTTACTTACTTAAGGTATATTCTTACTTACAACTATAGAAACATAAGTTTATGATTTTTCTACTTAATGTCTGTGTACTTTATTTTTACATCAATTCACGCTCCTTCCAAGGCTGCAGATCAAACCCTCCCAGCTCTGTGGAAGTTTCTATCTTTCCATTTCCCACACCAGATGATAAATTGTCTATACCTGGTGAGCTAATACAAAGCTTGTTCTTCCAAAACCACTGGCCTATGGAACTGCACAATGCCAATTGTGTAAGGAGAACTGGAAGTTCACCTGCCCCAGTGCCCTGCCAAGTCAACTATGCCAGCTGTAACATTGAGGTTCATGACTACTAGGGACCACCAGAGAGATCCCCAGGAAAGAAGAACACATGCATAAAGGGGAGGGAAAATATATTCATGATTTCAGGGAAATTATTATCATATGTATTTTTATTCTGGGACAATCAATGAATATGTATGTAAAATACAGTACATAAACAGAAACTTTCCTGTACTCAGCATGCACAGCTTTAGGAGGAGCTATCTCTCTGTGCATCCAGCCGATTAAAGAATGCCTGCTTCTTAATGCTACATTGGTGCTGAAGATTTTTTTTTTTTATTTTACCAAATTTTTGGTAACAGTTTTGGCAACCCAGGTGGAACATACTCCTGAATTTCAACAGATCTGAGGGATCACAGGACCTCCAGCTGGCACCGAGGGACTCTCAGGGAAAACCTTTGATCACTAGTCTGAAGGAAATCAGAGTAAGACCCCTTGTAAGATAAAGGTAGTCTTTACTTTACTTTAAAGGTGTTAACTGTTAACCTGCCTGTAAGGTACAGCAAAAGCTACACAGGGATTGGTTTAATGGTACCTAAAGTAGGAAAAGGGAAGGGTTAGAGTCCCTTCTAAGGAGCTCCTAAATGGTAATTGGTTATAATGGGAAACAAAACCTCAAAAGAGGTATCACAGGTGTCACTGCTGGAATGTATCTTGAAACATTGGAAAGAAATTGGGGGTTATCCCCTTACATGAGAAAAACCTATAAAATATTGTAATCAGTGGTGGCCACTTTACACAATGGAAGATCAAGAGAAGTGGCCTAAGGATGGAACCTTACAGTCTAACACCATATTGCTATTAATGTTGTTTTGTAGAAGGGAAAATAAGTGGAATGAAGTTCCTTATGTTGACTTGGTTTTCACCCTAAGAAATCATCCATATGGGCAAAAGGAATGTGTGAAGACCACCAAGATCCATTAATTTTATCACTTGAAAAGGAAAAGAAAGGCAAAGGGTTGAAGAGATGTTGTTCTGCATGCATCACAGGACAGAGGCGTTTAAAGTGCAGGCAAGAGAAGGATTCAGAGCTGCTGATTGCTCTGCAGCAAAGAATGGGGGGGAGGCGGGGGGAAGTTGTGATAGCTCCCCTCCAGCAGACAGTCAGGAATCACGGTCCAGTAAGAGTAAAAACCCCATTTTTAATAGTGGATTCAATGTCATGGAGAAAGGTGGGAGGAGTTTATAGGGAAGATCTAGATAGAGTTGCTAAAGAATTTGAAACCACAATTAGAACTCAGGACCCCCCTCACTTGGAAACAATTGGTTGGATATTATAACAATTAGTGGCTAAAGTATAATTTGGTAATATGTATTAATTAGTGGATGAAAGTATATTTGGCAGCTTGTGTTGTGATAGTTGGTGACTGAAGTGTATTTGGCAATTTGTAAGGAAAGGGGCCATGGGAAAAGGGAGTGTCTCCAAGCCAGGGGAAATCGGACAGAAAACCTAAACCTGGATCTTCAAGTCATCAAGCTTAAGACCTTAAGTGAAGGTTAAGAATTCCCCTGAAGGAATAATCTTCAGCTGAGCCCCTGGTTACAATATCACTGGAAAATTAAAAGGTAAATTTTTTAAATTGATACGAGAGCAACTTACTCAGTACTGAATACATGCAGAGGAAAACTTAGCTCAGAACCTGTAAGTGTTGTGGGTGCAACAGAGAGGAAAGAGAACAGGCCTTTTTTTACAACTATTACTATTTAAATTTTAAAAAACAGTGTAGGAAACACTAATCTGCCTGAATGCCCAACACCCTTGTTGGGGAGAGATTTATTGGGAAAATTGGATGCGCAAATAACTTTCCAGGATGGGAAAAAACAAATTCAAACACCACAATCAAAAGCTGTCAAGGCAAAGATTTAATGCTACAGGAATCAGAAGAGTTGGAAGAAATCCCAGAGGAGGCAGAGAATGCTGTAACCCTGTTGGTATGGGCAACTGAGATGCCTGGATGATCAAAGGTGGCCAAACCAGTGAAGATTACTCTCAAACCTGAAGGCAAATGAGTAAAGCAAAAACAATATCCTATTAATTGGGAGGCAAAGAAAAAGTTAGATAAGCTTATAGAAAAACGTTTAGAATATGGGTTATTGAAAGAGTGTAAATCAGAATATAACACACCGATATTACCAGTTATAGATTAGTACAAGATTTCAGGGTCATTAATAAAATAGTACCTGATATTCATTCAGTAGTAGCTAATCTGCACACACTCTCAACAACACTGAAAGGGGAATACAAATGGTTCATGGTACTCGATCTTAGGGATGCTTTTTTCTGTAATACCTTGACTCAGGTAATTAGAAATTGTTTGCCTTTCAGTGGGGGAATCCAAACACTGCGTGGAAGGCACCACTAACATGAATTGTGCTAAAAAAAATAATTGGAAAGTATTCTGCCAGCAATCATAACTGAAGCTAAGTGCCTCAATGCCACTGTAAGTCTGTTAAATTTCTTGGGACAATCTGGATACAGGGTGTCAAAGAAAATGGCACAAATATGCAAAGAAGCAGTAATACATTTTAGTTTTGAGATCTTGCAAGGAAAAAGAAGCTTGGGAAGCAGCTGAAAAGAAGCTGTTTGCGAGACATTGGAGCCAAGAACTACAAGCTTTCTTAGGTATGGCCAGATGGTGTCAGTTATGGATTGCCAATTATGGGGTACTGGCAAAACCCTTGTATGGTCCTCCACCAAAAATACTTGGTATGGACTCTTGAGAGTCAGAGGGCCTGGAAAGCCCTTGAAAGAACCTTAATGCCAACCCATACATGGGAATTCCCACACTTAAACCAAACCATTTGAGTTATTTGTGCATGAAGGGATGCACCTGGCACTGGGGTTACTGGCGCAGCATTTGGGGTCATGGAAGCAGTCGGTCTAAACAATTGGACAATGCAAGTAAAGGATGACCTGGATACCTGAGAGCAGTGGTAGCTGCAGAGAAACGCAAAAGCTGATATGTACCCCATGTGGTAATAAATGGTTTGGAACAAAAAGAAGGACATTAGATGTCACCAGCAAAATGCTGGCATACCAGGTTGCCCTACTGGAGCAGGACAATGTTGGGCTTAAGGTAATGACTACTTTAAACACAGACATGTTTCTCCAGGCTTCAGAAGAAGCTTAGAGACCTTTGTACTATGACTGCCTGGTAACCACTGAACAAGTGTTTTCTGGCAGACCAGATCTCAAGAGCAATCCCATCCAGTGATGACTTATCAAACCTAGAAATAAAACAACAGAATTTCAAGATAATATTAGTATAGGAGGTAACATAAAGACTGGTCTTTACTGGAGGCCTCCAGGGGCTTTCCATAGTGTGATTTTCCACACAATATGTTTACTCCCTTTCCTGGTGCCAATTCCAGGGCTCTTCGTAACTGAGGTGTACATGGGCAGGAGAGCAGCTTCTGTTATCTTCATTGGCTTGACTACTGCATAGTCAGCTTTTCGTTTTCCATCTTTCACAAAGCTACTTCTGTCTGTAAAGAACTCTATCTCTGGATCTTCAGTGTGTGCATCTTGTAGGTCTAGATGGCTTGCATAAACTTGCTTAATTGTCTGTAAGCAATCATGGGTTAGATCCTCTTCTCCTTGCATTGGGTTATTCAGAAATTGGGCTGGATTTACCAATGTGGTTGTTTTCAACTCCACATCTTCTTGCTCCAGTAGAATGGACTGATATTTCAGCATGTGGCTCGGGGAAAGCCAATGCCCACCTTTTTGGCCTAATACAGTAGTTATGGCATGCAAAGTGTACACTTACTATCTTTTGTCCCAAAGTCAATTTCCTGGCCTTTTGTATAAGGAAAAAGTGCTATGACTTGCAGGCATCTAGGTCATCCTTGGCTGACCTTATCAAGTTGTTTTGAAAAGTACCCCACAGGCCTCTTGAAGTCTCCTACCTTCTGAGCTAAAACTCTGGGGGCTAGGTGCTATTGTTCATGCACAAAAAGCTCAAAGGGCTTTGTTAAGTCTGGGAGTCCTAAGGCAGGTGGGGACATCAGGGCTATCTTTAAGTTACGGAATACATGTTCACTTTCAGGAGTCCAAACCAGAGGTCCTTCCAGGGCCTCCTTTAAAAGCTCATACGATGGTTTGACCAAAAATCCATAATTCAAGACCCAAAATCTGCATCATCCAGCCATACCCAAGAATGCTCTTAAATCTCAGGCAGTCGCATGTTGGGGTGACGCCTTAAAGAACCTAAAAATGAAACAACACACTTTTGAGATAACATTGCTGTAGGAGGTAATATAAAGGTTGGCTTTATTGGAGGCCTCCAGGGGCAGATATAGAAAATGCACACAAAATGCCCACCACTAGATTAGATGAATACAGTTTTGGGGTTGTTTTTGAGGGTTCCATTCACATGTTCAGCCTTACCACTTGTCTGGGGTATGTAGAGAATTTGCAGATTGCAAACAATTCCCAACATTTGACTAACTTCCCCAATCACTGGGAGACCAACCCCAAACGAACCCCAAACCTTGGAATTATATGATTGGACAAAACTCCCCACCTCTTCTGCTGTGTTAGTGCAACAAGGATAAGCCTCAGATCATCCACAAAAGATGTCAGCCAACACCAATACATACCCGTATCTATTTGCTAATAATCTCCAGGAAAATCCCCTGCCTCTGTTATTTCTAACACAATTCTTTTGCTTGTGTTTAGGTTGTTTCTATAGCAGATTTCACATTTGCTTGTAATAGACTGTACAGTATCAGTCATTTCTCTTTCTCTTACTACAGTCTACAGATGTTTCAAAAGTCTCTCTGTTCCCCTATGAGTGCTTTCGTGTTGTCGCTGCAGTGGGACTACAATCTGTCCCTCTGGTGTAATAGTCCATTCACTTTCATGCTGATGCCTATATAACTTAGGCCAAAGTTACAAGGTGCTTATATAGCTTGAGTTATAAGGTATTAATATAACCTGATATATCTATATAACTTGATATCAATATAACTGAAATTATGACTTTTTATATATCTATATAACCTGATACCTATATAACCTGAATAATATCTTTTTATACCTATATAACCTGATATAAATAACTTTCTATACAATGTAATGGCTATTATATGGTTAACTAGTTGCTTAATGCTGAATAGACAAAAAAGAAAAAAACTCACCAGGTGGATAGCTTTAGAGATAGATAAGTATAGTACTAATGAGAAATTGGCAAATGTAAAGCTAATTAACCACAAAATAAAGAATTTAGACCAGTTAGGACCAGACAGACCCAGGAACACCATAACTGCACATGTTCTGAAGACAAAGTTGAAAAGCTCAGATGCAAAGAAGACCTTGGAAGCCTTCATCAAAGACCCCCAATGACCCCCAAAATGGGGAGGTGCAAGCACAGTGCAAGAGAACTATCTAATAACCATGAGATCATACTAGGTAAATTAGTTCCGGCACGTATGTGATGATGTTGTAGTGACATAGTGACACTGAGCAATACTTACTGTATAAATATACCACAGCATTTGACAAAGGTGGGTGAATTAGGTGGAGATATCCCCCTCACCACCAGCGCTGCAATAAACAAATACCTGCTGTTTAGACATCGGTCTATGAGGATTTATTTCCAACCTATCTTTCGGGCATCGGTGCTTTGGGGCAAACCTTGACAGATCAATTTCCTTCTACGGCACCACTGTTAAGATGCCCTTTTTTTGCCCTCCCCCCAATTACTATTTAATCAGCAAAATTAGACTCTAATTTGGGAGTTGTTTCCCCATTTTGATGAACTTTGCAATGCATAAAAGCTGCTTCTCTAGACATCCACATATTCTGTAGCAGTGCATGGATCTGTTCATTATGTTTCATCCCATTACCCTGAACAATTGGAAGTCCTCTTTCCTTCCAGATGACTTTATGGACATACACAACATTAAATGCATATTCAGAATTAGTCCATACTTTTACCTTCTTTCCTTCACTCAGTTCTAGATTTTTCATTGATGCAATCTGTTCAGTTCTCTGCAATGACATATCTGATGACAAGTCCTTTGCCTTTGATTACCTTATCCATGGTTGTCACTGTATAAACTGTCGTTTGTTTGTCATCTCACACAAAGCTGCTCTTGTCTGCATACAGCTCCCAATCTGGATCTTCTGGAGGCACATCCATCAGGTTTGGTCTTCTGGAATAGGCCTCTTTGATGGTCTGTAAACAGTCATAGTCAGATATATTATCAGTTAGTGTCAGGAACAGAGACATACCAGAATTGTCAGCAAATGTTTTCAAAATAACATTCCCCTGTTCCAGTAACATGGCATGGAATACCTGTCATCAATGTTCCCAAGACAAACTTACAGTGAGCTGTATACAACTGTTAGATGCAGCAATTCTTGGCTGCTGGTTGAATGCAGCAATTCTCAGCTGCTGCCTTCTCTAGTTCCTTTGCCAACTGATTTTGGAATATAGTTGGGCTGTTCTTTAAACCTTCGGGCATGACTGTCTCAGTGAGCTGGCTCCTTTTCCCTGTGTCCTGGTTTGAAAGGAAGTGGTTTTTTTTTGGAGACAGTGGTTAGCCCAGTGGGGGCTCAGGTGTGAATATTGGCACCTGTTTGGACCAATGAGGAGATGGTTCCGCCTCTGAGAACACAGGGTATAAAGGTAGAACTCCCAGGAAGTGACTCTCTCTTGCTTGTCGGTCAGCAAAGGGATCAGGTCAGTTCTCTCTCCCCCTCCGGCTGTAGGCCGGGTGGGGGAGGGGAAAAGGCCACGAGGCGCCGTGAGCTAGGCCGGAGGCCTTGGATCTTGGAGAGAGAGAGAGAGAGACCGGGGGGGGAAGTGAAAGGATGGAGGGGTGGAAGTAGTGAAAGCACCGAGCAAATTCCCCCCCCCCCCCTCACCCCGCTTCCTAGAGAGGAGAGAGAGAGAGAAGAGAGAAAAGAGATAAGACGCGCCGGGCAGCTCCTGGAAGTCGGCCAAGAGTGAGAAGAGAGTCCGGCACCTAGAGATGATTTTAACTTTTTTTCTTCACGATGGAAACCTTCCAGACGTTGATCCTCCCGGAGGACAGAGATAAGAACAAGAAGAAATGGACAAGTGAAATGAGAGGTTTGTGTGAGTAGGGAGTAGTGGAGTTAATGAGAAGAATTTACTTGGGAAGAGATAAACGGAGGAGCAGTTTTTTTTCGGCTGTGGACGGACTAACTTTCTATTGTAACACAGAGACTGCGGTTTTGGGGGGAAAGCAATGGCTCAGACCCAAGAAAGGCAGTGAAGAGTAGTGGTGGGCAGAAATCAGAAATGAGAGGATTTCTGTCGTGAAGCCCTTGCCCCGGGGGAAATGGGGGGGATTTTGTTATCCCAAAATGGAGAGACTGTCGTTTTGTGGAACTGACCAAAGTATCCTTAAAAAGAGAAACCCCAAAAGCAATCTTCTGGTCCATTTCCATGGTGAGAGCATGGAATATGGAAAGGGGTTAGTCAAGAAATGGCACAAGGAGAAGACTCCTTCCTCTTTAATAGAATGTATTGATTGTTTGAAGAAGGATAATGGACTGAGAATTAAAACCTGGGAGATGGGGACTGAAGGAAGATTTGAGTTGGTATTGTATGTTGTAATGTGGGTTGAAAGGGGGAGGAGAAATGTGTTTGAAAGATTTCCATTCTGTTCTTTTTGTGTGTGTGTGTGTGTGTGTGTGTGTGTGTGTGTGTTAATAAAGTTTTTTTTTCTTTTATTTCTAAGTTGGTGTTTGCTTGCTCTGTTTCTGGTCACATCTCACAGTAGACACTACGTGGATGTGTTTTCATGGAGGCACTGGCATTGTGCCCAGTCCAAAACCAAGACACCCTGTTTCAGGATTCTTCCACTTAACAGCAAAGTCCTTGGCCTTTCTTATTTACGGGGATGCAGGAAAAGGTATTTTTAAAATTAACTATAAAACACCCTCTTAAGTTATCTGCTATTCTCCCCGCTCTGCAAAATTTCAATTGACTCTTCTTAGGAGAATTTGGTAAATAGAGAAACTGATGAACCACACAGTGTTTTCCCAATTCATATTTCAAAGGCTGGAAGAAAGATCTCATCTCACTTACCCCTGTGGTGCTATCTACTCACAATATCCTGACTTGGTTTCCCTTTTAAGGTGTTCATTAAAACAGGACTCTGCTTATAGCCTGTCTTAAGGGAGCCTGAAATGTGGCTTCTTCCTCT
>NC_066342.1:12611479-12626863 GCF_022539315.1 Serinus canaria
GACAAACAAAGAGGTTTAGGCTGGGGAAGGAAATAGGGGAGGACTGAATACTGACCCCATAAGGATCACAACTGAGAGGGAAAAATGTCCCATATGTGTGTGTCAGTACCCTATATCCTTAGAAGGAAGAGAAGGCTTAAAGCTGGTAATAGAAGAATAGATAAAGGATGGGACATTGGAACCTTGTATGTTTCCTGATATACCCCTATTCTCCCAGTAAAGATGTCTGATGGGAATTATAGATTAGTACAAGACAAGGGAATTTAAGAAGAGAACTCAGACCCATTACCCATTGGTACCCAATCCCTATACTTTTTTAAGTAAAGTCCCACCCCAGCATCAGTGGTTTAGTGTAGTTGATCTTAAAGATGCTTTTTGGGCTTGCCCATTACCAGGGGAAAGCCAAAATATTTTTGCCTTTGAATGGGAGGATCCAAATACTAAAAGAAAGCAACAACTAAGATAGACAAAATTACCACAGAGATTTACTGAGTCTCCAAACCTATTTAGACAAGCTTTAGAAGAAATATTACAAACTTTCCCTACTCCTCCTGGAATACAAATTACCCAATATGTTAATGATTGTCTATTATCAGGGGAAGCTGAAGTTGAACTTAGGGAGACTACTATAAAACTTTTGAATTTTCTTGGGGCAAAAGGAATAAGAGTATCAAAAGGGAAACAGCAATTTGTAGAATGAGAAGTAAAATACATTAGTCACTTAATAAGCAAAAGTAGCCAAAAGCTAAATCCTGAGAAGATTGCAAGGGTTTTATCTCTTCCCCCTCCCTCTTCAAGGAAAGAAGTTAGAAGGCTGCTCAGATTATTGAGATATTGTAGAATATAGATCAAAGAGTATACGTAGGCAGTAAAATTTTTATGTGAAAAATTGACAGGAGACAATATAAAGTAGACCAGGGAAGGTGATAATAAATTAGATGAATTGAAGTTAAAACTAGCCTCAGTACAAGCTTTGAGCTTACCCTCATTAGAAAAGCCATTTCATCCATATGTGAATGTGGAAGGTGGAGGAGCTCATGGAGTTTTAGTCCATGACTGAGGAAGACTGAAGAAACCAGTAGCTTATTTATCAGAACTGTTAGATACAGTGAGCCATGGCTGGCTAGTATATATCCAAGCTATAGCAGCTACTGCTATTCTGGTAGAAGAGGGCCGTAAACTTACTTTTGGAAGTAAACTAATTCTGTGTACAACTCATGCAATCTGAAATGTGTTAAATCAAAAAGCTGAAAAATAGCACACTCTAAGATGTTAAAATATGAAGCAATTTTGATAGACAGTGATGACTTGACACAAGAAGTAAACAAAAGTTTGAATCCAGCTAAATTTTTTTATAGAGAACCAAAAAGTAACTTGACACATAATTGTTTAGAAATTATCCAATACCAAAATAAAGTTTGAGAAGATCTAACAAAACAGGCCCTCCCAGAAGGAGAAAGAATATATGTTGATAGTTCATCCACATGCACAGAAGGAAAAAGAATGTCAGGATATGTTGTCTCGTTCACAGGGGTCCCAGGATGAGGGAAGAGACGAGAAAGTTGACTCCATGTATCAGAAGGCTTGATTTATTATTATATGATAGATAATGTATAAAAACTATACTAAAAGAATAGAGGAAAGGATTTCACTACAAGGCTAAGCTAAGAATAGAATAGGAATGTATAACAAAGGTCTTCTCCCAGACCGAGACCGGCTGGACAGGTGATCTGTGATTGGCTCTTAATTGGAAACAGTCTGACGAGGCCAATCACAGACCTCCCCTGTTGCATTCCACAGCAGCAGAGAAGAATTGTTTTCAGTTTGTTCCTGAGGCCTCTCAGCTTCCCAGGAGGGGAAAAATCCTACGGAAAGGATTTTTCATAAAACATGTCGGTGACATCTCACCCTTTTTATTTTAAATAAATTAAAAAGAAAAATGTTTGCAATTTCATCTGCTGGACCAAGCAGAGGAAAGAACAAGCACCTGAGGGGCTATGTGTTGCCAATGAAAATATCAATCAAATGCTGGTGTGGAACCATCAGGGAAATTCTTCACCTGCAAAACACCAAATTCCCATCACTTCACCAAAACAATCTTAAAATAGAAGAAAATGTAAAAACAGTCCAAGGGAAGTTCATTGTTTCAAGCCCAAACAGCTGAGTTTCAGGAAAAAGTCCAAACTGAAGATGTTCCTCTTTGACATTGCTGAAAGTCCCTTTTTGTCCTGAAACAGAGTTGCAAAAAAATTTTTGAGCTGCTAGCTCTTTCAACTCTTTTTCTTTAATTTTTTTTTTTTTTTTTTTTTTTTTTTGAAAGAGCAGCAGCAGAGAAGGGGCCACTGAGACCCCAAACAGGCTGGTCCACCAGCCATCGTTTGCGGGGGGGCCTTGGCCCCCGTGGAAGGAACAGGGACCCCAGACCTGGCTCACAGAACGGTGGTCCAGGTCCTGACGGGGGAACAAAGCCCCCAAACCCAACAGGCGCTGGCCGGGCGGAGGCCCTGGCCCAGGGAACCGAGCCAAACGGCCCAGACCCGGCCTGCAGAGCGGGCTCTGTGTTCTCTCAACCTGGCACACAGCTGCCGATACCAGGGCAGCACGAGTGACCGACCGCTTCATCCCCGCTGAACCGGTGCAGACCAGCAGCTGGGGAAGAGAAGCTTTCCCAGGGATCAACACCCCAGATCTGGGGGTGCTTTGTCCTCAGAGCAAGTGAGCGATGCTCACATTCCACTGTGTCTCCTGCCTCTGCAACGCAAATGCAAAAGACGTTCCCTCTTTCTGCCCCTCGGTACTCCCCCCTGCGGGCTGGGGACCAGAGGCAGAAGACTCAGGAGCCACCTCCCCCACGCCGCTGGGGCGCGCGGGGGGAGTCAGGCATTCCAACCCCCAGCGGGAACCCCCGAACCAGACCCGGATCGGCCCGCGAAAAACACTGAGCTTGAAGGCAAGCAGACGGGCTGAGCCCTCAATCAGCTGTCTAGCCACACCCCCCCCCCCCCCCCCCCACGGAGGGGCAGGCCGGAATCCCCTTCCCCTGTCCCAGCTCCCCCCACAGGGGCAGCCTCGGGACAGCCCAAAAAGCTCAGGTGGGGATCCAGGCTGATCGCAGGCGCCGCGGTGGCTGCCGCGGGCGGCTCCGATGATGGTTCCGCTTGGTGACTCTCAACCTCAGCCCCCTCCACCGGCGCGGCAGCCGCGGGCGAGGCCGCCGTGGGGGTCGGTGGGGGCTGCAAAGCCGAAGGGAGCGCATTCCCCACCCAGCTGGGGACAATGGCCGCGTCTTCTCCGGGTATCGGAAGCTGCAGCGCAGGCGCAGACAGCAAAACTGGCGGAGTGGACACGGAAGACGGCAGGACAGCCGCGGGGGGCGGCAGGGGCGCGGGCTCTTGGTCATCACTGTCGAGTGCATCGCCTAGCAACTTGGGCGAAGCCGCGGGAGGCGGTGCGGCAGGAGAGGCCGCGGGGACTGGCCCCCCCTGCAAGGCGGGCTGGGGCGGGGCCTGTGGCTCCGGTTTAGGTGACAGAGCCAACCCACCTCCCCCCTGAGAGCAGCGACGGGGGGGGAAGCGGTTCCGTCGGAGCATGCTCCAAAGGCGCAGAAAAAATCTTTTCTTCTGCCGCGGGCAAAGCTTCGCCCCCCCACCCCGATTCGGGGGGGCTGGAGACTTCCAGGCAGCGGATTCGCACAGGCTCACCTGTTTCCACCTCCAGCGAGAAGGGAGACATCCCCCGCACATTTGCAATCCACTGATATGCAGATGCTTTTCGTTTCAAAACTGGGAAGAGAGTTCTAAACGATGGATAAATCTGAGGAAATCCAAGTCCCCGGTAAAAAAGATCTCGGATAATTAATTCCATGCATTCCCAAACATATGAATCAAAGGCATACAGCACATCAGAGAAAAAGCCATGGTGCTTTGCCCACCGGAAAAACTCATAGAAATGTGTCGTTAGCATAGGAATGCTGTCCTCATCACCCCATTTTTGCCAGAGGCCAATAAGTTTCTCCTCTGAGGGAGAGAATGGAACCACCGCCTCTGTAGGCACCCTTGTCCACATCTGAATCTGCCTTACACGAAGGGCAGCATTTTCAGGAAGGGAACTGTAAACAGTACCTTGCGACAGTGTCCTCTGGGCTTCAGCAGGCTGCTCTGTGCCGCGAAGACTCCCGAACATCTTGTCTCGGAGACTTTTCAAAAGGTTCTCTCTGTGGCCAGCCTTGGCTGTGAACTCTGTCCAATTTCAGGATCTTTGGTTCTTCAGCTCCTGGCTAGAAGCCACTTCTGTGGTGATGTCCCTTTTTTCACTCGGGGTTCACCATTTGTTGTCTCGTTCACAGGGGTCCCAGGATGAGGGAAGAGACGAGAAAGTTGACTCCATGTATCAGAAGGCTTGATTTATTATTATATGATAGATAATATATAAAAACTATACTAAAAGAATAGAGGAAAGGATTTCACTACAAGGCTAAGCTAAGAATAGAATAGGAATGTATAACAAAGGTCTTCTCCCAGACCGAGACCGGCCGGACAGGTGAACTGTGATTGGCTCTTAATTGGAAACAGTCTGACGAGGCCAATCACAGACCTCCCCTGTTGCATTCCACAGCAGCAGAGAAGAATTGTTTTCAGTTTGTTCCTGAGGCCTCTCAGCTTCCCAGGAGGGGAAAAATCCTACGGAAAGGATTTTTCATAAAACATGTCGGTGACAAGGATATGCATCGGTTGATGGGAAAAATATGCAGTCCATCGAAAAAGGAAAATTACCTTCAAAGAGCACTGGAATATTTAGCACACAAGAAAGGAACCATATATACTGATTCAAAGTATGCTTTTGGGGTAGTACACACCTTTGGAAAAATTTGGGAAGAAACAGGGTTACTAAATTCAAAAAGAAAATGACTGACACATGAAGGACTCATTTTAGAGGTTTTAGAGGCATTAAAAGTGCCTGAAGAAATAGCTGTAGTACATGTTAAAGGAGACCAAAGGGGAATGACCTCAGAAATAAGAGGAAATAATTTAGTAGATGAAGAGTCTAGAGATGCAGCAGAAAATGAGACCAAAAAGGTTATGATCCCAGACCCCAGACAAGGAAAAATTGGAAGTTCCAAAGTTTAGTGAAGCAGAAGAAAAGGAATAAGTATGATACGGGGAGAGCAAGATCAATCCACGAAATAGAAGCTTCCTAATAGGAGGCAGTTACTTATTAAGCCACTTACTGGAAAATATTAGAAGACATGCATCAAAAAACTCTGGTTACAAGTGAAAAGAAGACTATTTTGAGGAGCTCAGACAGCCCTCCGAATCTATGGACTAACTTTCGTACGGGTCTGAATCTGTATAGTCCCCGTTATACATATGAAGGGACATACAGAAATCTTATGTCATTTCTGCTTTAGGCAGAATAAACTGTATATAAACTGGCTACCTGAAGCAGTCGGGGTGAACCACTGGGGAGACGCTGACACTATGTCCATCCGAACCAGGTTCACCCAGCGTCAAAGTCTGGGGTTGACGCTGTCTTGGCTGTGGTGGTTTTATAATATTCTATCTGGTTGTCAATCTAATAAATTTATAATTTTTTTTTATATAAATTTGGCTGCCGATCTGATCATTTACAACACAAGCCTTGGGAATAAAATGGGAATTGCATACCCCATGGCATCCACAGAGTTCAGGCCGGGTAGAGAGGATGAACCAGACTTTAAAGAGAACTTTAACAAAATTAATGATTGAAACCCGAATGTTGTGGGTAAAATGTTTACCTTTGGCTCTACTGAGGATCCAAACACAACCCAGGTCAGACCTGAGAGTGTTACCCTATGGGATGATGTTCAGATTACCCTTTCTGACCACCCAACATGAAACTGCTACTTATGAAGTAGGAGAAATGCATGTTAGAAAATATATCACCACAATTGCAAGAACACTTAAAAATTTGCGGTTGAAAGGGATAATCCCTCAAACCCCACTGTTAGAATTTAAAATCCATAGTATCCATCCAGGAGAATAGGTACTAGTGAAAACATGGAAAGAGCAATCTTTAACTCTACAATGGGAAGATCCTTTTCAGATACTACTGATGACTGAGGCAGCAAGCCAAACTAGAGAAAGAGGGTGGATCCACGCCAGTAGAATCAAGGGACCTGTGGAAGAACCTAAGGAGTAGAGTCTAACATCTAAAGCAGTGTCATGATTTGCATGGGAGACATTTAGGGAAGTGAGGCAAAGCTTCCAGCCACTAGAAAGGTGGACACACCTCTGTGAAAAACACATGTAAAAGATGGAAAAACCTGAGAACTTCCTCTTTTCCTTCTGGCCTGTGAAAAGGTAACAAGGTCGGCCTGGCCCCTGTCTCAGCTGGGCTGGGCTGGGCAGGCTCTGCCGCAGGGCCAGGCCCCTCTCTGGGGGTCCAGGGGACTGACACAGCCCCGTACCGGCCAGGCTGTGTAGCAGGCACAGGGTCTGCAATGCCTCCATGGTGTTCAGCAGCCTAAGATAGGAAATGCCTGGTCATGATGACTGGACCAAAAGAAGCCCCTCTTCTACTTTCAGACCCTTGCTTATCTCTATATAAGACAATAGGTCACTTTCACCTTGACCCTTACTATTGCACTGTTTCCTAAAACTCCTGTACCCTATAAAAACCCCTACTTTTGCCCAGCTCTGCAGAAGAGCTCTCCCTGAGAACCTTTGCAGAAGATACCAACAAAGGCATCTCTATGGAACCTTACACGGTGCTTCTCCCCAGCGTCTGCCAAAGGCACAGGCACTTAGCAAGCTAAAGAGCTGAAATCACAAATGAGCTGATAATTACTAAGAGCTGATCTCACTTAAGAGCCGAGCTTGCTAAGACTGCGTGTGGCTCTGGAGCCTGCCTGAGGGGCCAGGACAGGTCGTGCTTAATTGAACTTCTCTGTCTTGGACACCCATGGTAGCCGGGGTCGGGGAGACCCCGAAAACCCTAAGAGCCAGCTCAGGGCTGGGCCCCAGCAGCTGCCAGGCAGGAAGGCAGGGGAGGGAAGCTGCGGAGCCCGGGCTGAAGCAGGGCTGGGCCACATCTGTTAACATCTTGCCACCAGGTCCCCTCCCTCAGTGCGGCCACCACACACGATCATGCGGCTAAGGCCAGAGGCAGCCCTGCAGCCCGTGCAAAGTGGCCCTGCAGCTGGAATTGAATGCAGCAAAAACCAAAGATCAGCCATGCAGCTGATCCAGACAGCCCCAGCCACAGTTTCCACCACAAGCATCGACCATCTGCAGGCCCCGGGTGAGATATTAACTCTTTCAGTGCTTCAATCCTCCCTTGAGTGAGAGAAAGGAACAAGATGCAAGCATGTAAAGGAGCAACATGAAGACACTGAAGTCAGTGAAGAAGAAGTTAAGTCCCAGATGGGAGGGATAAGGAGATGCCTTCATCCTTGGACTGAAATCCTTTTGTAGAGCTGTGGAGAAAAGACTCTGTTTCCCTGTAACACATGAAAGCCATGGGGAGATGAAGGGTTCAATTTGATATTGAGCAAAGGTCTCTATTCTAAAGTAAGCAGATGTTAAAGTAGCTGTGACCCCATGAGAAGTTTGAACAGATAAAGAGAGAAGAGTGATGAGACCGTGTGCCCTCAGGGAGAGAAGAAGAAGACCTCTGTTCTCAGGGATGAAGATGATTTTAGAGATAGATAATGAGAACTTTTGCCTTTGAACAGCTCATCTTTAAAACAGTACCCCAAAAGTTGACATAGTTCATAAACACAGCTGTGGGAAAAGCTTGTGGAAAATGGGAGGAATTTCATGATTGCAGATTTCTCCAGGTGGCTGCTATTTGTGAAAGAGCCATGAGAGAACTGTTTTTTTCTTGTGGAGAAGTCTTCATAACATTAACAAGAGGGACTTTTCTCCCTAAGTGAACTGAAGAAAGGCTATTTTAGAGGTGATAAACTGACTGAAATTTAAGGTTTTGTTTCTTTACATTGTCAGTGGAAAATAAAAGGTTGCAGGGGGATAAGTGTTTTGATGGGTTTGTTCTGATGTGGATGTGACAGCCTGGTCAGAGAGTGAGCAAACCAGATAAGTTTTCTCATGGTGGACTTGTGAGACTTTTAGGGAGTTGTAGATAAATGATGATAGCTTGCAATTATAAACAACCTGCAGTTGGTGTTTTCCTACTCTCTGTTTTCCTGTTTTTCTCAAATATTGTTTATAAGAAAGGTGTTTTTGTTTACTAGCCAATCAAGTGAAATGTATCGGAACAGTCTAAAAAAGAGATTTTTTTGTATTAAAGCTGCTGCTGTGCAAACCAGCCTTCTTGTGAGTCTGTGCCGTTTCTTACTCAATAGCAACATTGATTCCTATTACTCTTTCTTTTAGTCACTGTTAGTAAATTTTTCTTTATACCCTTTTAAAGTTTTGGGCCTACTTTGCCTTTCTCCTAATCCTACCTCACATCAGGAAGTGAGTGCATTGGTGACTGGCCAGCACCAAACCCACCACACTCTTTGGTGCATTGGCTGGGAAATCTCAAAATTGGTGAAATCTCAAATTAGTGAACCAAAACCACTACAACAGGGTTATACCAAATTGACTCTTAAGTGGGGACTGGGTGGTAATGAAATGAGAAGACCCAAATGATCCAAGGAATGTACAAAGAATCTCACCTAATTGAGAAATAAGGCCAAGCTTATATCAGTAGTTTCAAGAGCCACCTAGACAAGTTCTGAGACACCTCCGATATCCCCCTTGGGGAGGAATACTTCCACTTCAAACAGGAGGATCAGGACTGTTTCAGTCAGAGAGTTCTCATATTCTGGCCTTAGCCTGTGACTTATACAAAGAAGAGGAGGAATTACAACTTCCATCAGTACCATACCATATTCTCTGTCTGATTCATCCAAATACAGGACATGGTAGCTGCAATAAATGTAAACGTTAAATTGTGGAAAAAATTGGTATTATAGTTCACAAAATCAATGCTCTCGTTACATGAAGCGTCGAGCACCAAATCTATTCCCTATCCAGATAGAATTCAAAACAACTAAAATAATAACCTTGCTTTGTGGATGGGAATTATTAATGCCTGTTGAATGAGAGATACCTGAGGAACAGTAAGAAACTACAGTTAAGGAGTGTCATAAATGATTTGCCTAGAAATTATCAAAAAGGAAGTGACAAAGAAATAGAAGGCAAGCTTGGGTTGGCCACTGTACTCGCCACCAAGAAGATCATATACACCTGCTATGAGTAGCAAAGCCATAGGCACGGGAGGTGGGGGTATAAGCCATAGTGGACCTCTGTTATTCCTGTTTCTGTCACTCATTTGTTGTCTTTTCCCTTTCAGGGTACCAGCAAAATAATTTCATAAATGCTACTGAACTCTTTACATAGAAAAAAGCCTAGATTCCTTTTTTATTACTCACACCCATGTCAACAGTCACTGTTATAACCCATCCAAATTAAGTACCTGTATGCAAAAGAGGAAAAAAATACTAGACTGTAGAAAACGTGTAAACAAGTGGCAATAAGTTGGGAAGTGAATGTCCTATAGGAGAGTGATGGGTTTGTTTCACATTTGCCCTTAGGGGTACAGTCTATGATTTAGTAAAAGAACAATTAGTGAACAAAAAGGCAAAGCCAGCACAGCAATCTAACTGTATCAACCCCACGTCAAGATTTGTATACAAAATTTGAACAGCAATTTAAAAAGGAAATAGACATCTCGAGATTTGGGAAAAACCTGTTCCTAGAATTGGGAGAAAGAATAAGTAAAGAACTTAACATAACCAACTGTAAGGTCTGTGGAAAAACTTTGATGACAGAGAAACAGCCATAGAAAGTCAGTAGCTTAAGCCCAGTTGAGCTCCTTAAGTGGAACCAGAAAAATATAAAAGGAGAAAACCAACCAGAAGAGTAGATTTTAAGTTCAACAGTGATAAGAGAAGAATGTCTCTGGCGCACTAGGAAAAATTTTCTTAGCAAAGTAGGAATACTACCTGTAAGAGATATAAAGTTAGTAATATAATTCTTACATGGTGGATCCCAGAGGAACCAACTCTGTATTGGACACTAAGAAAAACAAAAGAAAAAAATTGTAAGTATAATAACGAAATCAGACTTTTAAAATGTAATGATACAAGCAAGAATCATTATTTTGAGATCCCAGAAATATCTAAATTTTAAGAGAATATAAACCAACAGAAAAATGATTATTGGAAAGCACCAGATGGCTTATATTGAATATGTGATTAAAGAGCATACCCAAGACTCCCCTCCCAGTAGAAAAGGGGTTATACTCTGGGAATCATGAAACCAGGATTTTTTCGTTTCCCAGGACACACGATAGAGATCAATTAAGAGTACCAGTTTATGAGGACCTAAAAAGAAATAAAAGGGAATTGATTACAAGATTTCAAAAATAGAGAGATGAGGAGTGTCCTCCTGAATGCATATTGGAAGCAAATGGGACAGCCACCTGGGCACAAGATGGGAGTTGGGGATGTTGAACCTCAGTTTACATGCTCAATCATATTATAAGACTCCAAGCAGTTGTAGAGATAATAACAAACAAAACTGCTCAGGCATAGGAATTAATATCTGTCAACAGTGGAGAGAGACGGGGAGACTGACTCGGTGATAAGAATTCGATTTTATTGTGGGATACAAACTCCTATACGCTATTTTAGGGAGACTAGTAATGTGTACTAAAATGATTAGGTTAAAATCACATACATAGACTTATGCATATAACAACATCTCTTGCTTGCAGAGTTTAATGGGATTTTCTTTTTCCAGTAAACCCTGATTTAATCTTCTTGCAATCTAAGTTTAATTTTCAAAGTTCCATTTGCTTTTGCCAAGGCATCCTGTTATCAAATCTCTTATGTTAACCAGGTCCAAATCCATCATCTGTCTTGTGTCCCCCAACATTCTAGCAAATATCAAGCCAACAAAGCCAAACAAAAACTACTGTGTGTCAGAATAGGTTGGCTTTAGACTATTTATTAGTTGAATGTGATAAACGCCATTCACTTGTGTTAAAACCTTAGAAGCTTAATAGTAATAAAATAGTAATGGAAATAGTAATAAAAATTAGGACAATAAGAATTTGGACAATCAAAGTTAGGACAGTAAAAGACAATAAAAAGGTAAAGAATTACGGACATCTGGGCGCTTTTGCATTCTGACACAAAAGCACACCTTGCTAACAAAGGATTAACCTTCAAAAACAATAGCCTATTTCATATTCATAGATCTCATACATGATTCAAACATTCCTTTCAAAACTAAGAGTGTTTCTGCTTCATGTTTACTTCCCCCCCTCATCTTGTAAATGAATCACCTTGGTCCCTCGAAGTCTGAGTTGTCCCGATAAGGAGGCAATAATTCTTCTCTTGAGATTTTGGTGTCTTGTTGCTGTTCTCTCTAGGCAAAGAATTTCTTCATTACCTTATCCATTCCTTGAGGTAGTTATAAAAAGTATCTTACATCACACAGTTTCTATTTTAAAATTATACTATAGCCTAAAAACTATAGTTACCACACTACTTAAAAGAGAATAATACAGCATAACTTTCCAACATAACACATAAGTATTCATTTTAATATTTGCAAAGAGCTAATCATATAATATGCATTTTTCACACTGAAGAGGGAGATGTTTGTAGAAAATTTAATACATCAGATTGTTGTTTGAAAATAGATGACAACAGGGATGCCATCCCAGATATAGCCAAGAACATCAGAAAAATAGCCCGTGTACCGGTCCAAAAATGGGAACCAATGCTGAAAACTAGCTGGTGAGATAATGCATTGAGAATAGAAGCGTGGAAGAAGCTAGGCTTCTTCCTTTTATGTGCTACAGCTGGTTTGATATTTCTTCCTTGCTTGATCCCCTGTTTTATTTGACTAATCACCAGCGTAGTCCAAAGCATGCAATTAGTAACAACGCCTATAAACCCAAAATTAGCTACATCTAGAATGGCACAAAAGATCACGGTGTTAAAGAAACAAAATAATATGGAAGACCCCTTTGAAGTAGCAAAATTGATTCGTGAAAAAAATGAAGAAATAATGGAATTTACAAAACAAGAATTATTGCTCAAGCCAAATGATTTATAAAAAAGGAGAGATTGTTATAAATACATAATATAATATTGGCTTTTCACAAATATTAAAATGGATGCTATATGTATAATGTTAAAGTAACTTTTCTATAAAGATGTAGTTTTTATTTCTGCTATTAACTAAGACATAGTACTGAAATACCTGATATAGTTATGCTTGTGGTAATCCAACTGCCTGCTTGGTTGAGATAACATCCAATGAATGCATAATGAAGACCCCTGCTATTGACATGCCATCTATCAGCACCTACCGTCTGTAGAAAGCATGGACCAAAGCCCAAGCTGGAGGTGATAATAAGAACAGACTAAAACCACAGCCAAAAAATGTGCATGCCATGCTCTAAAAAGGCGGACCTGAGGAGGAGCCATGCTAAACAGTTCTTGGAACATGTAAACTAGTTTGGGGAAAAGTTTAAATATACATAATTGTTTATGAATATGCAATAGGCTGATGCAATAGAAAAGATATGTAAAGGGTGTGTCCAAAATAGCAAGTGTGCTCTTGGCTAAATGCCAAGCTCCGTAAAGCTTTGCTTTATTTTTGTATCCTATTGTCCTTTATTAAACTTTTAAATTTTACGCAGAGAATGAGCTTCATTTTTCACATTGATTAATGTATAAGCTAATGAATATGCATGCAACCCCAGAAATGCAACTGTATATAGAGAACATGATTTTAAGCTGCCTCTGTGCTCTTTGGCTGTTTGCCAAAAGCACCCCAGAGCTGGATTACTTATTTGTCTTTCTTTTATCCCTTATTAAACTTTAAAAAAATTCTAAAGAGTGAACTGTTTTTCACATGGAAAACTAGTGAGAAATTAACAGACTCACTGTCCCCCCCACAATGGGGCTGACAAGTGAGGCTGAAGGAGCCTTAGCGGTTTTTTTTGCTTCGACATCCCCACTTATTCTTGGCACCGGCCCCCTCCTTTTCGGCCTGAAGCAGCGTCCTCAACGCTGTCTCTGGCTCTCCCTGGCCACCATCACTGCCCACCTGTCCTAGGGTGACTGTTATCCCCATTCGTGTGTATGTAATTTATGCTGGATATTATGTTCTGTGCCTTTAAGACTGGCAGAGTGAGAGTTTTGTTTTGGGCCTCTTACCAGCTACTCAGCGAGACATCTAGATAGCACCAGTACATGTTGCGGCTTTTCTGCTTTTTGCCCTGCTTTTTGCTTTCGCTCTTGCTTCTGCTTCGCTTCTGCTTTGCTTGCTCTTGCTTTTTTCCCCCCTTCTCATTAGTTACTTAGCTAAACAGTCCAAATTCCTTTCTGGACTGTTCCCCCCACCCCGTTGGACCTGCTGACTGCTCCGGACTGGGATTTAGAAAACGGAGAGAGAGGTTACACCTTGTGACTGCAGCAGCTGCCTCAGCGCCGGAGGGACTGATAACAGCAAACCCCCAGGAGAGACTTTTCTGAATTTGTCATCTTGCTCAGAGCAGTGGAAGAGTGGTGTCATCCGGTATTGTTCATTGTGTGTGCTGGGGGGTGCTGTGATTGTCAAATAAACAGGTTCTTTCCACCTCTCTCCAAGGAATTCTTCCCGAACCAGTTGGGGAGGGGCCTTGTGGATTTGCTTTTGGAGAAGCCCTTTTTGGGGATTTTCTCCCAAATTTGCCCTAAACCAGGACACCACCGCTGCAATGCCTCAGCAAGGATGAGCTCTGCCCTAGCAGGTTGCCTCAAGAGCGGGAAACTCAGAGACAGACACTTCCCTGGGGCAAGAAGCCCCAGGGGCAAGGCCCATGCCTCGCCTCCCTCTTGCCCTCTCTCTCCTTCTCGACCCCCCTACCAGGGCTGTGGCCACCGAGCTGCTTTTTTTTGGCATGCTTCACTTGCACCTGAGCAGGCAGAGGGGGGCTGCGCCGGCTTTACTGTTTCCCACCACTGCACGAGCAAATGCTGAACAGTGCCTATGCGGACTCCCACTGCCCTGGATTTTCTTTGTGCTGGTGGGTTGGGGGAGCCACCGCAGCTCTGTGACCTGATATGAGTGCGGGCAATTGCCAAAAGCAACTCACACAGCCTCTTGCAGCACTGTGGCGTTTGGGTGTTTTTTTTGCTGGTGGATACCGCAGGGAAGCCGTCATGGTCCAGCACTCTGATGCCTTCCTGCACCCTAGTGTGGGCAACTGCCATAAGTCACTTATGTGGTCTCCCTAGATTGCTCAGCTTTATGCCACCAGATCCCAGACAAACCATCACGTTCTGGCATGGTCTGGAGACACCTGTACCACTGGGCCAATCCCTTAACCACTGGCAGCACAGTGTGCAGGCATGCTCTGCGCACTGAGCAGCTGCCAATTCCTCCCCCCCCCCACCCAATTGGGCCAGCAGCACCAGAAGCTTATCATGCTGAATGTGCGGTGCACCACCGCCCCACATAGATCCATGGTCCCCAGCTTCCTTTGTGCTAGCGGGTCGGGGGAGCGGCTGCAGCTCCATGCCCCAGTACAAGCGCAGTCCCCACCTATTGGTGATTCTCGCCATCAATCCAACACCCCCCCTAAATCCGGTAACTCTCGACCTGGCGTCTCAAGGTGTTCTTAAGTTCCACCCCCCGTTCACCATCTTCTCCACTAACGGGTCCCCCCCAACTGTACTATTGTCCCTAAGCTCCAACAGACCCCTGGAACGGATCCCTGTCGGGGGACGATCTTGGGCAGTGGGACAGGTTTACAGTAAGCTGTAGGGACGTCCTCTCCTTGAACCTAAGTATGAGGAGGTGATAAGCAAGAAGCTGGCAAGCAAGAGATGTAAAACAGGATGCTGAAAACCGCAAGGCAAAAACAAAATACTTAAGCAGCGCAGATGTAACTAGCCAATTAGAAATTGATAAGGACGCGTGCATGCCTCGTGCACAAAGCGGGCCCTCCAATTATATTTTGCGTGATTGCGTGTACGGAAGAGAAAAACATTATAAGAATACGAGCTTTGTAAACAATAAACGGAGCTTTTTGGAATTCTACATCGTGTCGGTGTGTGCTCCCCTCTACCTGGCCGTGGCATTCTGGTGACCCCGACGTGATCCCAGGACGGACAAGCGGACGAGAGAAGGTAGAGATTCCCGGCGCTCGAGAGAGGCAGGACTTAACGCAGAAATTCGTGGCCACGCTGGACGTGAGTCAGGCAGACTGCGGTCTGCTTCGGGATGGGGTCCGCTGTATCAGCGATAGAGAAGGCTACAATAGATGGACTATTAAGTGTAGCCAAGAAAACAGGACACTCTATACCTCGGCAAGAACTGGTAGATTTTTTGT